>NW_026055324.1:0-654 GCF_022829205.1 Neoarthrinium moseri
CACATTTAACATCGAAGCCTTGGATCAGGATACCGTCCACGGGGAGTAGATCGCCAGGCTCGAGGTGGACCACGTCGCCGGACAAAATGTCGAAAACGGATAGCTCAATGGTCTTGCCGGACCGGATGACCTTGACTAACCGATCCGACTTTTTCTTGTTCAGCTTGGCGAATTGCCTCTCCTTCTGCCAGTCGTTCAGAGACCCCACAAAAACCACGATGACAATAGCCACGATGATAGCAACGCCCTCAATCCACTCGACTCCCTGTCCTTCAGGACTGACAGTCTCGTAGATACCAATAGCCAATGAAACAACCGCCGCAATGGAAAGGAGAATCAGAACCTTGTCGTTGTAGGTAATCCATAGCAGCTGGAGGAAGGACTTGCCCTTCTTCTCGGGGATCCGGTTGTCCTTGAATACGCGCTTCCTGTCCGAGAAATACTCGTCGCCATGGCTGGCGCCAGCGGTGTTTCGCCGGGCGACCGGGGTTTGAGGCGTCTCAACGCCCTCATTTGCAAGCTTAGACGACTTGCTCGTCGCCTCTTCGAAGGTGATGGTCTTGTCGATGTGCTTTTCGTCGATGCTGAGTCCAGTGTCCCTGTTCGAGCGTAGACCCTTCTCGATACCTTTCAACCCGCCCATAGCGTAGTACG
>NW_026055325.1:0-648 GCF_022829205.1 Neoarthrinium moseri
AAGCTGTGAGGGACTGCCAGAGAGCTGGTGTTGTGGTTCGCATGGTTACTGGTGACAACAAGCTTACAGCACAGGCTATCGCAAAGGAGTGCGGCATCTTGAAGCCTGACGGCCTCGTGATGGAGGGGCCCGAGTTCCGTAATCTGTCAAGGCTACAGCAGGAAGACATCATTCCCAACCTCCAGGTGCTCGCCCGTTCCAGCCCCGAGGACAAGCGAATCTTGGTACGCCGCTTGAAAGATATGGGTCAGACCGTTGCAGTTACGGGTGACGGCACCAACGATGCGCCTGCGCTGAAGCTAGCCGATGTCGGATTTTCCATGGGAATTGCTGGTACAGAAGTCGCCAAGGAAGCTTCAGCTATCATTCTTATGGACGATAACTTTAACAGTATTGTGAAGGCCTTGAAATGGGGCCGAGCTGTCAATGACGCCGTGAAGCGTTTCCTTCAGTTCCAGCTCACCGTCAACGTTACCGCAGTTGTCCTCACTTTCGTTACCGCTGTTTCCAACCCCAACTCTGAAGAGTCTTCCGTCTTGACAGCAGTTCAACTGCTTTGGGTAAACTTGATCATGGACACATTGGCAGCACTCGCTCTTGCTACGGACCCTCCCCAAGACAGCGTTCTGGACCGCAAACCCGAGCCCC
>NW_026055326.1:0-639 GCF_022829205.1 Neoarthrinium moseri
CGCCAGATGAGGTCAACGCAGCTGTACGGATGTGGTCAGAAGGGCAGGATCAGACACAGCGGCGAAAGGGCGATGCGACGCTTGCAAGTAAGCTACCTTTTCTTGCCTCTTCCACGACTGTGTAGGTTTATATCGACACGATGCCTAATTACTGCCAAAAGGAGAAACAATGCCTAGAACAGTGCTACACTCCTGGTATGCTAGTGACTAGCGTCGGAAACCGGACGATGGCAAATGACACTCTAACTAGTGCCGGAGGACGGACGATGGCGAATGGCACTGCACTTGGCGGCGGAAACCGGACGTGGATTTCTCATTGTCATATTGTCGGCTCTACACCTCAGCAAGCACTGAAGAGTTCAGTGGCGGGAAAGCACGAGCTACATGAGTCCTTCGCTGGTTGCTTGTCTTTGGCACGCGCTCTCGGACGGATCCTTTTCAGTGCTGGCTCCACAAGCAGCTACGGGCCGTCCACTATTGGAGGTTGGCGAAGAAGCAGGACAGCCCGGATTGTTCCTGTCGCCAGCTTCGGACAGTTGTTTGCATCAGAATACAGTCCTGATCGCTAGCATTGCCGGACGACTAATCACGGCTGCCACTGCTGTGTTCTTCTTGGTACTGCCGTTGGCTACCCTGTCA
>NW_026055327.1:0-627 GCF_022829205.1 Neoarthrinium moseri
ACAGATTACGGAACTCGGGCCCCTCCATCACGAGGCCGTCAGGCTTCAAGATGCCGCACTCCTTTGCGATAGCCTGTGCTGTAAGCTTGTTGTCACCAGTAACCATGCGAACCACAACACCAGCTCTCTGGCAGTCCCTCACAGCTTCCGGCACACCTTCACGCAGAGGGTCTTGAATTCCCACCATGCCAATGAAGGTCATCTGCTTGAAAGCGTCCTCGAAGACAATTTCGTTGCGGTTGCCTTCGGCACGACGGAGGTTCTTTGGTGGCCACTGCTCGAAATCGCGATAGACAATGCCGATGGTTCGGAGAGACCGTGAAGCGTAGTTGTTGATCAAACCCTTGATTGTTTCGTCGTTCTCGGGGGTCAGAGCCGTGGTGGTCAGGTCGCGGGAAGGGTCACGCAGGATTTCCGTGCATTGACCGAGAAGAATCTCCGAAGCTCCCTTGACGTACAGTCTAGCTCTGCCATCGGGCAACTGAACGAAGATACCCATGCACTTCCTGCCAGAGTCGAAGGGAACAAGTTGTAGAATCGTAGCGTTGGATCGTTCTTCGCTGACGGGGCCCATACCCAAATGGTCCTTGGCAAAAATAAGCATGGCAGTCTCAGTCTTCGAGCCGA
>NW_026055328.1:0-620 GCF_022829205.1 Neoarthrinium moseri
TATCGTCAAATGCTTGCAGCTTTGCTGAGATGCTGTGTATGAAGGCACCTTCTGGATCAAACTGGACCTCAGAAGTGTCGAACTCATCGATACGCCATAGCCCCGAAGGATACGCTCCAAACGATGAGAATGCCCTGATTTGATGGACCAGTGGGCTCCCATCATGATAATGGAACGCCTTGAGATGAGACATAGCAGAAGTCGTCGCAAAACTTGAAAGACAAGATGTCAAGAAAAGGAGAGAAGGAAGTCGATAAAATTCGGCGGCTTTGCTCCCTTATATATAATTCGGAGGGATCTCATATGCTCATGTGCCACCTCACTCGGCGTAGACGGACAAGGGGGCTGTCCCTTTATTTTACCGCAGTTCGATCAGCGGGGTCATCTACTTGATGATGGGAAGGGTCCTGAATCCGCTGTGCGACGGCCTAGAGGAAATATCCCTTGCAGGATTGTGTGCTCGCACGGCCAGCATTTCTGCGTCGTTTGCTCGTGTTTCTCGTGTCTTAGAAAATACACTTTGCGCGATGCTTCATAGGGCCGCCTCACAGTCTTTGCATATCTGCTACATATCAGCGTGGCAGTCTTGATGATTTCTTCTGGGGGTTGAGGCTGGCGAA
>NW_026055329.1:0-589 GCF_022829205.1 Neoarthrinium moseri
AAAATCCAAGAGCCTGCTAGGCTCCGATGCTGTGGTGAGTCATGCCTAGCAACCGCGCTGTGTACTTACTAAGTGACAGGCCATGTTTTTTGTCGGACATGTCTAGAAGCAAGTTGGCAGGAACGTCGACAAATCTATACTCAAAATTGTCCGACCTGTCGCAAGTCATGTTGCTCAATGACGGATCGACGCCATATACCAAATAGCTGTGTGGTATTAGTGTGATTGAAACGGTCTGCATTATAGCCTTGTGAATCCCGGTAGGCTACTGCGTACTTGGGAGAAATACATGTTTCTATGGCTCTGATGTAGCTCTGATGTTGGTAATTCAGTACACTCTAGCATTGCTGGTAGGCGGTTCTTCATTAACAAGCATCTAGTGATTCGCCAAACTACTCCCCTCTTCCATCCATACCGGTAATTGCCAGCGGAATTTGATATCTGGCTCCTGACAGTTGAACAACCCAGTAGCACTCATGTTTGACTGGCCCG
This sequence comes from Neoarthrinium moseri, assembly GCF_022829205.1. Classification (NCBI taxonomy): domain Eukaryota; kingdom Fungi; phylum Ascomycota; class Sordariomycetes; order Amphisphaeriales; family Apiosporaceae; genus Neoarthrinium; species Neoarthrinium moseri. Next base: position 493 of record NW_026055329.1, read on the forward strand.
CCTTCTTTGCGGTATCTACTGCCTGCTGAACGATATTTCGAAGATCGCCGTCGCCAAAATGATAGTGCCAGGCACTACTGCCGGATTGCGGTTCACC
>NW_026055330.1:0-555 GCF_022829205.1 Neoarthrinium moseri
AAGTTTTATTATAATTAAATTAATAATACGTAAATTATAAAATTATAAAAAGAATATATAAAAAGTTATTTTTATTAATTTTATAAAAAAATTAAATTAATTTTAAATATTTTATTTTTATTTTTATTTTATTTATAATAAACTATTTTAATACACTTTTAAATATACGTATTAATTAATTAAAATAATATTAAATATAAATTATTATTATAAATATATTTAATATATTTATAAATATAAATATTAAAAATAAAATAATAAATAAATAATTATTTATATTTATTAAATATAAAAAAGATTTATTTTATATTTTTATATTTTTTATAATATTATAATTAAAAGTTTTTTAAAATTAAAATTTAATAAAAAAAAGATTTATTAAAATATTTAAATTTAAATTTAATAATATGAAAATATTTATAAATTTTCGTTTTTTTAATAAATTTATTATAAATTAATTAATATAAATAATAATAATATAATTATAAAAAGGTTTTTTTTTTTTTTTTTTTTTTTTTTTTTTTTTTTTTTTTTTTATTTTTTTTTTTTTTTTTT
>NW_026055331.1:0-551 GCF_022829205.1 Neoarthrinium moseri
TAACTTCATGGGTGCACCAGACTTGTGTGAGCAATCATGGACTGGGTCTCAACACAACATGCTTGAGACACTAATGTGTGAGATATGGGGGTTTGAAAGCTATTTAGTGTTTACGTTATTGAAGTTCTAGTTCCAGCTCAAATTAAAATTGGCTAGTTCCGGAATTACTGAATTATATGATGGTACACACTCGAAATTGGCTCTCGTTTCCGAATTCTGTTCTCCTTTTTGAGTCCACACGCTCTTTTCATGGTTCTGGCCTACTCGTATCTTCTCTACGTCTCACAATACCGAAGAAGACCACTAATTGATCTCAATTCTTTAATTAATACGGTACATAGTGGCCCTTCACTGAATTCTAAAGCGGAAGACTTCAAGATTGCCCACCGTCAACAACTCTTCACGCAACTGCTTAATGACCATTATACATACGAGATTTGGAAAACATCAACGCTACAATACGCTTAGGTTCAAGATGACAGAGGTCAACTCAGGAGGAAGGAAGGTTTCGAACAAATAGTTATTCAGGACCAGTGCTCAGAGTAGGTGGT
>NW_026055332.1:0-457 GCF_022829205.1 Neoarthrinium moseri
TAATGATCAAGCTCTTGCTCTTGCCCGAGTCCTGAGACAAGATGAATTCACCCTCGGTAGTGTTGCAGAACTTGGCTTCGATTGCCGTGGCGTCGCAGATGTAGGCACGGTCCGAGGTTGTATCGTCCATGAGCTTGCCAACATAGTCACGGTCTGACCACTCAAACATGACGAGCGATACGACGGGGTCCTGGTCTTCGGGGATGTCCTCGGGCTTGACAAACTTGGTCAGGATGAAGGGATCTACAGCTCCTCCCCAACCTTTGCGGCTGAACATGCCCGAGCATTGTTGTCGGTTTACTTCCTTCTGGTCCTGGTTAAGAGTCAGTATCCTGGCAGCTATAGTCGGCGCAATTGAACAGCAGAACATACGATCTTGACCTCGTTGCCATGAACTCCTAGAGCCAGCAATGCCAGCAGCACAGCAGTGCATAGTTGAAACCACGACCGCATGATT
>NW_026055333.1:0-452 GCF_022829205.1 Neoarthrinium moseri
TTTTTAAATTTAATTATTTATTTAAATAAATAAGTTATTTATTTTATTTTATTTTATTTTAATTTAATTAATTATATTTAATTATTTATTTAAAAAATATAATATAAATAAAGTTGTAAAATTAATATTAAATATTTATTTTATTTATAAATATTAATATTAAAATTTTAAATATTTATTAAGTTTAAATTAATATAAATATCCGATTTTTAAATATTTAACGATATTTATAAATATTTAAATATTATTTATTATATTTAATATAAAAAATTATAATAAAAATCGTGTATATATTTATATTATATAAGTTATAATATTTATAAAACCGTTTATTTTTAATTATTATAATTATTTAAATAATAAATATTTTATAGAATATAAAACTTTTTAATAATTTTTATTTATATAAATTTTATTATAATTAAATTAATTAATATATATTTATTAAATAT